>NC_069502.1:889391782-889421782 GCF_027579735.1 Bombina bombina
TGTATTCTTTATTTAAATGATTAGCTTAAGAGAAGGGGGCTTGAGAATCTAAAGCTCTCTGGGCTGGCGAGATTATTAAGAAAACACGCCAGTCCTTCAATTTCCCTGCTAGAATGATCTAAAGCCACTTTCTGCCCTGAAAACAGGGTGTCTCGCTAAGGGGCGTATACTGCATTTTCGTATGTGCACAATCAAATTCGTATTTTAAGCATCCTACAAAGCAAATAATTTAATAATTCACACAAAAATAAGCAGGGAAAATTGTATTGTTATGCTGCATTAAAAATCGTAATAAAATTCACCAAAAATCATATTTTACCAAAAACCTAAATTTGTATGTAATTTACATAGGAATACATCATATTAAATATGCACAGTATAATTGTAATTTTACTGCATCAGATATGCAAAAATCACAAAGAAATTCATACTTATAAATACAAAATGCGTAGTCTAATTGTTTTTTGTTGTTGTGTGAAATGGGCTTAACATGGGCGTTCCATGAGGCCTATTTATGAAATGTCTGTCGGACCTGATCCGACAGTGTGGATCAGGTCCGACAGACATCGCTGAATGCGGAGAGCAATACGCTCTCTGTATTCAGCATTGCCCGAGCAGCTCTTGTGAGCTGCTGGTGCAACGCCGCCCCCTGCAGACTCGCGGCTGCCAGCAGGGGGTGTCAATCAACCCGATCATAATTGATCGGGTTGAATTCTGGCAATTCCTGTCCGCCTAATCAGAGCAGGCAGACTCGCCAGAAACACGGGCCCTCAAGCTCCGTATAGAGCTTCATAGATAGGCCCCTACAGGTGTATATAAAAAGGTCTCTCTAATCCCAGTGTAATTATGTAAAGATTTTCACACTGTAGATTTCACAATTTTTTTCTCGCCAACTAAAAGGTGGCAAGCTTTTCTCAAAACACTACAAATATTTATAGCCCTAATAGAAAACACATAATATGACAATATAGGCAATTGTAAGATGCTATATCCAGAAAGCCGCGTAATGTGATTTATATTGGCTGCAGGATTTCATTTTGAAAGTGCACCCCCTGCTCACTGCTAACTTCACTCTAAGGAGTGAAGTGTTCCTATCCAGCGACCTCCATTACATTCAATAGTAGCACGCTCGCCCCTCGCAGGGACTAAGTCTTTTTTACGATCATTCCACCAGGGCAGCCACTTCGAGAGTTTGCGAGAAAAACTAGGTTTGATCTGGCGAGGCTTAGATGATCAAGCCCTGTGTCCCTTATTAGATTTAACATCAGTTTTATCTATTTTAGATAAAATGAGAATCTGAGTTCTAAGGTATACTCTGTATGTTTACATTCATAATTAGATTTTTCTCTAGTATCCTGACTCAGTGGAATTAAACTCAAATACATTTTCTTTTTAAGAAATAATGCATACTTACTCTATCTTCTTTACTAGCTGTTTAAGTTTCTCAGTCTTTTATCACCTAAGAACAAGACTATCAACACATTTGAGACACTGGGGCCCATTTATCAAGCTCCTGGATGGAGCTTGAGGGCCCGTGTTTCTGGCGAGCCTTCTAAAGACCGCTGCTCCATAACCCTGTCCATCACCACAAATCAACACGATCGAGTACGATCGGGCTGATTGATAACCTCCTGCTGGCCGCGAATCTGCAGGGGGCGGTGTTGCACCAGCAGCTCACAAGAACTGCTGGTGCAATGCTGAATACGGAGAGCGTATTGCTATTCCCATTCAGCGAGGTCTGTCGGACCTGATCCGCACTGTCGGATCAGATCCGACAGACCATTGTTAAATAGGCCCCACTGAATGAATCTTATCGGAAAAAGCACTAGTATCATAAACAGTGGCGTTGCTACAGGGGAGCAAGGGGGGGCATTTGCCCCCCCTAGAAAATGTATTGCCCCCCCGCCACCCGGGCTGCAGTATAGCTGATTTGTTTTGTTTTTTAAATGTTTTAACTACGATTGGGCCCTCCACCAAGTGGTCATCACGTGACCACAATTGCACCCGATACCGGCACAGCCGCACAGTCAGTCAGTGCAGTTGTTGGCGCACGTGACTACTTGTGCTTACTACAGTGAACTGGTCTGACTCAGTGTGGGCAGCGGGGCATGCGGGTGCCGGGTGGTGTCGGGGAACAATGGTCTCGAGGACTTGAAGCCAGGAGTTTTAGGGTGAGTTGGAAATATGCTTTAAATATGCTGAATTGGAAATATGTGTAGGGTATAATGCTGCTCTCTACTCTTCGTCTTCACTTAATCCCCCTTTCACGGATTCAAACCAGAGAGAGCAGGGCTCTGTAATCCCCAAAGTGCAGCAGCATTTTTCTCAAATCTGCAGGTCACACGGGGACTGCTTTGCTACCAAGTTGATTTTTTTCTCTCGCATGTGTGTGTCCACAAAACTTATCGATAGTGACGTAACATGTGGATCGATATAGCCTGGGCTGGGAGAGAGGAAGGGGACATGCAATTCAATTAACATGTGTGGCTGGAGATGCTGTGTGTGTGATAATAAAGTCTCCCCTCCCTCTCGTGCTGCCTGGTGGTATAGACTGTATGCAGGGAACAAAGTGGTATAGGGGCAGAGAAGGGTGTATGGCCAATGATGAGTACATGCAAGGATCACAGTGCATTTGGGTAGAAAGGGCTATAGGCATATAAGGTAGTAGAGATACAAAGAGCTTATTAGCATTAGAGCAAGGAGGGGTATGGTCAGGGAAGGTGGGATAGAGTACAGACAGGGAGCACAGAGGATTTGGGTAGATGTGGGTATAAAAGGTGGTGTAGAATGTATGAAGGGAGAACAGAGGTATTTGGCAGGTAGGGGTTATGATCAGGGAAAGAAATAGACTGCATGCAGTGATAACAGGGCATTTAAGCAGGAAAAGTGGTATGGCTAAGGAAGGTGGTGTAGTGTGCATAAACAAGGTATTTAATTAACCAAAGTGGGGACATTGCCAGGAAAGAATATGGTCTGCAAGCAGGAAGCACAGGGACATTATAGGTAAAATATAGGTAGTACAGGTAAATTGAAGGGAGTAGTTTTATATTCAGGCAATGGCTGAAGTTTCTTAAGGTCTTGTAGGGCATGTGCAGGGGCTTATATGCTGGGTGTATAAAGATATATGGACTGATCAATCAATACATATTTCAGACCAGCATAAGTCACAAGCTTAACAGTAATCTTTTTACAGAGGATGAGGTTTTGTTAGCATTATCAAAAATAAATGTTACAAAGGCAGTGGGTCCTGATAATATTCATGCAAGGGTTTTAAAAGAACTTCGATCAGTGCTAACTGTCCCATTAACTGATCTGTTTAATCAGTCACTATTAACAGGAGCTGTCCCAGATGATTGGAGAATAGCAAATGTAATACCCCTTCATAAAAAGGGCAGTAGAGAAGAATCTGGCAACTACAGGCCAGTTAGTTTAACTTCAGTAGTAGGGAAATTAATGGAAAGCCTCTTAAAAGAAAGAATTATGACTTACATAAAGACAAACAATTTAGAGGACCAAAATCAGCATGGTTTTACTTCAGGGAGATCATGTCAGACTAATCTAATTGACTTCTTTGATTATGTAACAAAAGTATTAGACAAGGGAGGAGCAGTTGATGTAGCATATCTAGATTTCAGCAAAGCATTTGACACCGTCCCACACAATAAACTTATTCACAAACTATATCTCCTTGGTCTAGATTCAAAAATTGTGAACTGGGTGGAATGCTGGCTTAAGGACAGAAAACAAAGTGTCTTAGTAAATGGAGTTCATTCAGCAGAGGGGGCTGTTACTAGTGGTGTTCCTCAGGGGTCAGTTCTGGGGCCTGTTTTGTTTAACATATTTATCTGCGATATCAGCAAAGGGCTACAGGGGAAAGTATGTCTCTTTGCAGATGATACAAAAATTTGCAACAGAGTGGATGTTCCAGGGGGGGTAGACAAAATGAGAAATGATATACAACAATTGGAGGATTGGACAAATGACTGGGGTCTAAAGTTTAACACAGCAAAGTGTAAAATAATGCATTTAGGGAAGAAAAATCCAAATGTTAATTACAGACTCAATGACACTTTACTGACTGTTACAGACGAGGAACAGGACTTGGGAATTATTATTTCAGATGATTTAAAACTTAGTAAACAATGTAGTAATGCAGCGAGTAAGGCTAGCAGAATGCTTGGATGTATTGGTAGAGGTATTTGCAGCAGAAATAGTAAGGTTCTTATGCCACTTTATAGATCATTAGTTAGGCCTCATCTTGAGTATTGTGTGCAGTTCTGGAGACCATATCTTCAGAAGGATATTAACAAACTTGAATCTGTGCAAAGGAGGGCTACCAAAATGGTACATGGTCTAAAAAATAAAACTTACCAGGATAGGCTCAATGACCTAAATATGTATAGCTTAGAGGAGAGAAGGGAAAGAGGTGATATGATAGCAACTTTCAAGTACATTAAAGGGTTTAGTAAAACTGAGGCTGTGGGTATTTTACATAAAATGGAAAATTCAAGAACAAGGGGTCATGAGCTCAAGCTAAAGGGTAGTAGATTCAGAAGTAATTTGAGGAAGCACTTCTTTACAGAAAGAGTGATTGATTTATGGAATAAACTTCCTCAAGAGGTAGTAGCAACAAACACTGTGGGGGACTTTAAAAATGCATGGGACAAGCATAGGGCTATCCTACGAACTAGATAAGTTTATACTGTTAGGTAAGGTCGGGCAGACTTGCTGGGCCTATGGCTCTTATCTGCCGTCAATATCTATGTTTCTATGTTTCTATGTTTCTATGTTTAAAGTTATATTTGTAGGGTATGTACTGTATACAAGAAATGTGCATGATAAAGTGATGTATGCAAGGTGCTATAAATTACATGGTTAAAGTGGTGCATATTTAAATGTGCAATGTTTGTTATCTGTACTCCTGTATGTATTTTTGCATCTTCCTATTAATGTAATCAGCACTACAGAATACATTAACACTTTACTAAGTAATGAATAATGATTGTGTACAGGAGGTGTAAACGTATGTAGTTGGTATGAAATGTATGATGCATGTAAACAGAAAATTGCAGATAGTGATGTATATGTTTTTGCTCAAGTTTGTGTATTGATTATGTGTAAAGAAGTATGTGTTTGATGATCTCTATATGATGTATATGGAAGAGTAGGGAAGTAGGTATAGGGTTTTTATAGTGGGTTTATACTGTATATGGCATGCAATGTGTATTATATGTGTAGGGGGCAGGGGGATATATATGGCAAAGAGAACTAGTGTTCGGATTTGGCTTGAAGAAAAGGTGGCAACCCTACACGAGGCAGCCGCCTAATTATTAGTGCCCTCCCAGTTTTGACTGTTCTATCTTATGTGCCCCCCCTATATTTTGTTCCTAGAGTCGCCACTGATCATAAATAGCATTCTCTGTTTGTTTTTTATTAAAAGAAACATGTAGTGCTTTTATTAGATTTTTTATTAAAAAAGGCACCCTGTGCACTAATAAGCAAACACATAAAGGAATTGTATCTAACTTAAAGGGATATTAAACAGTGCACCTTTAGTAGAAAAAAAAATTGTTAAATCAAAGTAAACATAAAAAGAAAACAGATTGTGTTATAAAAACAGCAAACATACTTAATTCTTGCTAAATGATCACTTAGAAATTGTCAGTGTAGCCACTGCCTGCAGCTAGATAAAAGAGCGGACAGAACTTGGGTTCTATGGTCACATCATGGTTTTTGCAGCAAAACTCCTCTGGCTAATAGACATATTGCCGCTATATTAGATGTCTCCTAGCAACACTTCAAAGGAAAACTGCTACCTAGCCTTCATTAGAAAGACCTCAGCCCCCCACAAGAAGTAATGAATACTGCACAAATAAAGTTAAAAAAAAGTAAAGAAATAAAAGTTAAAATCCTTTTAAAGTCATAGGTACTACATATTGCAATGATTTGCATTAAGTATAACCCACTTTTTTATTACAACAATGAAATTGTTTTGTATCCCTTTAATAGCTGAGATGGACACAGATGCCAGTTTGCTATTCTGCTTATCATACACAATGAAGAGATCTGAATGTCGTTGAAAACTTAGCATTGCATTTTATTTCAGGCTTTAAATGTAATACCAGTGGCGGTTCTATGGAGGGCACCCCGTCATATTATTTCAGTACCCCAATTCTCAAAGGTGTCAAAAGCCATACATTGACAGGGCAGTCATTTAGTTACCTATCTTTTGGTACATCAGAAAAAATTGTGATTTATATTAGAAAAGCAGGACAAATTAGAAGAAAATGGTGACCCCCCTTCCAATACCACTGAACCGCACTTATTTAGAAAATGACCTATTTACCCAAATGTTTGTTATATTATTGAGTTGCAAAAATTAAAAAAGAAATCCTTTATGCTATCCAAATTGACAAACACATGGTTAATAATGAACAGTGTTTATAAATACATAAATGCAGATAGTATAATAGGGGTCTTGTGGACCTATTTGATTATTTTAAGGTATGGTTAGTTTTATAGGAGTTATCATAACTAATATGCCTATAGGCCTTTTCACTTCACAATATTAAATAGATAGTAAAGTCAAAAGTAAGCTTTCACTATTTAGATATAATTTGTTTTGTTCTTTTGGTATTCTTTGTTAAAGAGTAAACCTAGGTAGGCTCATAGTAGCTCAGGAGTGTGCATGTGTCTTTAGCACTCAGTAGTGACTCAAACAATGTATAACACTGCTACAAACATTGTTGCAAAACATTGTTGCCATAGAGTACTAAAGACACGTGCATGCTCCTGAGCCCATATGAGCCTACCTAGCTTTACTATTCCACAAAGTATACCCAGAGAACAAAGCATATTTGATATTTAGTAAATTAGAAAGTTGTTTAAAATGACATTATAAATAAATGATAAAAGTTAAATTTGACTGTCCCTTTAACACAGACCAACTGCTCGCTAACGTAAACTCCATAGCAGAGTAGGTAGGTGTGAATTAAGATACTGCACTCTAGTCCTTATGAAATAATTAGACACATTTCTGTCTTAACTCTACTGAATATGTTTTGTTTTTTCCATTTTAAGTACATGAAGTTCCTGGAACAACTATCAGACAAGATGAAGCTTGAGAAAATAACTGCTGACTTGGGGTTTGACATGCGTCTGGATGCCATCCTTGCCCGCGCAGAGCAGCTGGTCAAGTTGGAATCTGGCGCTATAATTGAAAGCAAAACTCTGGCCCATGGTTTACAGAGAAAAGTATGTTTTGTACAATCCTTGGGACATTTGCCATGAATGGGGAAATAGAGGGAGGGTCATCAGACAGATCACTACACTGCAAAAGATTTGCATACAAAACATGCATGTGTGCATATTTGTGTACACACCGACATACATACATGCACAGTTTTTGTAAGGCTTTACTAATCAGTAATAATCTACTTACCTCCCTTGATTGTAACCAGGCCTAGCTGCTCTAAGCAATTATATTGTAGTGTGTAGCTGGTTTAGGCAACCCGTAGCATTTTGCGGCATATATAGGTTAGATAATTTGAGCTCCAGATCTTGGGAACAAAAACATTTTGTAGTGATATTTTTAAGCAAAAACAAGCAAAATAAATAATATTAAAGGTAAATTACAGTTTACAGAGCATTTTAATTAATAATTAATTAATTAATTAATACAAATTTGATGTCCCTTTAATGTATTTTATATTATAGTTAAAGGCACAGAAAGAACAATTTGACAGCAAAGAACTGCACATGGAGCTTTTGAGAAAAAAGATTGCTCAGTTGGAAGAAGAGAAGCAGGTGCGGACAGCGCTGGCTGTGGAGAGAGACGAAGCCAACCTGACTGTAAGGAGGCTGCAGAAGAAGGTGGAGAGACTGCAGAAAGAGTTAACAGTTGCCCAGGAATCCATCACAAACCACAAAGCCAGACTTTCCGATACTAATGACCTGATGGTAAGCTGTCAGTTCATGTAACAGTAAGCTGCACGATTATCTAAATTCAAAAGGATACAATTGCCTTTAATTCTGCATTCTGAATAAGAAATCATTCATTGTGTGTGTATATATATATATATATATATATATATATTTTTTTTTTATTTATATATTTGTAATTACAAGATGCTGATTGTTATAATTAAAGGGACACTCAATCAAAATTAAACTTTCATTATTCAGATGGAGCATGCTATTTTAAACAACTTTCCAATTTACTTCAATTAACAAAATGTGCACAGTCTTTTTATATTTAAACTTTTTGAGTCACCTGCTCCTACTGAGCATGTGCAAGAATAAGTGTGTATGCATTTGTGAATGGCTGATGGCTGTCACATGGTACGTGTATGCATTTGTGATTGGCTGATGGCTGTCACATGGTACAGGGGGAGTGGAAAAAAGACTTAACTTTTAAAATTGTCAGAAAAAAATTCTACTACTCATTTGAAGTTCAGACTAAGTGATATTGCATTGTCTTGTTATCTTGCATTTGTTGATTATGCAAATCTACTGTGTTGACGGGTCCTTTAACTTTATTGCAAGTTTGTTGCTGTTCATCAAATCTTGGGCCCAGCATACAAAACATTACCTGTTTGACAAAAAGTATGAATGTTCCAAAATTCACCTACTACGTTCCAGCAATCAGTCATAACAATTACTGGGCCATATTACAAGTGGTGTGCTACTGATAGCACAGAACACGATAAGCAATACTGCTGGGCCACACTAGCATGAGCGCGCAACGTGATATTACAAGTCCATAGAAAATTCCATATAACAAGGATTACCGCAGCAGACATCGCTCTAGCACAAGCTAGACTTTTAATGGATATCATGACATATCGTGACCGCACTAAATAGAGCTCATATTACAAGTTTAGTTATAGGTTGCGCTCGAGCAAAAGCCAAAACTGTGCTAGAATATTTAGCACGACTTGAGACCTTGGGGTAGATTTACCAAGCAGCAGATGCTGTAATCTACCCTAATGTTTCTGGATCCCTGGAAACAAGAGTTAAAAAGCAACGGTCATAAGACTGGCCAAACGTCTCAACATTACCATAAGAGACCAGGTAATTGGTAGTATGGTAGAGTCGCAGACCATGGAGAGTCCAGTCTGGTTTGTCAGTAGATAGTCAACTCTAGTGTATGTATTGTGTGAGTAAAATGTGTATTTTTTTTCCCCCTGGCGTGAGTGGTTCTCCATATTCAGGTATTTTTAGTTGTTGCAGTTAGGTGGTTAGCGATTTAATAATTCGCTTTGGGGTGCTTGTGCGACCCGCGGATGTGTCTAAATCAGGGTCTAGGGGGAAGTTGAAATCTCCACACAGGAACAAGGTAGCCTTGGTGTGTTCCAAAATTATCTGAGAAATTTGTTTGAAGAGGCGATGTTGGTCTTGGTTTGGTAGGTAGACATTCACTAAGGTGACAAGTCTATTGTTAAGTAGTCCTATTACTATTGTTTATCTACCGTATTTATCCTTCTCTACATATATGGCCTGGAATTTGATTGTGTTTTTGAGGAATATGCAGACTCCTCCTTTTTTTGTGCTTCCTGAGGCCAGGAACGTAGTTCTGTATTTTTGGCTAATTAGTTTAGGTTCTCTACCTCCTTTAAAATGTCTCCTGTATAAATAGGATGTCTCCATTTGTTTTTTACAAGTTTCTTAATACCTTGGATATTTTTTCTGGACTATTAAGTCTTTTTGCATTTATTGTGATCAGTGTAAGTGGGTGTGACGTGAAATCAGTGCCCGTTGCCATTCTGAAAAGGAGGGTGAAGTTGAACTCTAAGTCCCGGAGTGGTGAGGGAAGTAATGTGGGGGGGATTAGCGAGGGTGAGAATAAGTAGTTAAGAAGTGTGACTTGTGTAGGTTAAATAATTGGGAAGTTATACTTGTAAAGTATTAGGCCTAGATTTGGAGTTCGGCGGTAGCCGTCAAAACCAGCGTTAGAGGCTCCTAACGCTGGTTTTGGCCGCCCGCTGGTATTTGGAGTCAGTGATTAAAGGGTCTAACGCTCACTTTTCAGCCGCGACTTTTCCATACCGCAGATCCCCCTACGCCATTTGCGTAGCCTATCTTTTCAATGGGATCTTTCTAACGCTGGTATTTAGAGTCGTTTCTGAAGTGAGCGTTAGAGCTCTAACGACAAGATTCCAGCCGCCTGAAAATAGCAGGAGTTAAGAGCTTTCTGGCTAACGCCGGGTTCATAAAGCTCTTAACTACTGTACCCTAAAGTACACTAACACCCATAAACTACCTATGTACCCCTAAACCGAGGTCCCCCCACATCGCCACCACTCGATTTAAATTTTTAACCCCTAATCTGCCGACCGCCACCTACGTTATACTTATGTACCCCTAATCTGCTGCCCCTAACCCCGCCGACCCCTATATTATATTTCTTAACCCCTAACTTGCCCCCCACAACGTCGCCGCCAGCTACTTAAAATAATTAACCCCTAATCTTCCGACCGCAAATCGCCGCCACCTACGTTATCCCTATGTACCCCTAATCTGCTGCCCCTAACATCGCCGACCCCTATATTATATTTATTAACCCCTAATCTGCCCCCCTCAACGTCGCCGACACCTGCCTACACTTATTAACCCCTAATCTGCCGAGCGGACCTGAGCGCTACTATAATAAAGTTATGAACCCCTAACCCGCCTCACTAACCCTATCATAAATAGTATTAACCCCTAATCTGCCCTCCCTAACATCGCCGACACCTAACTTCAATTATTAACCCCTAATCTGCCGACCGGAGCTCACCGCTATTCTAATAAATGTATTAACCCCTAAAGCTAAGTCTAACCCTAACACTAACACCCCCCTAAGTTAAATATAATTTTTATCTAACGAAATAAATTAACTCTTATTAAATAAATGATTCCTATTTAAAGCTAAATACTTACCTGTAAAATAAACCCTAATATAGCTACAATATAAATTATAATTATATTATAGCTATTTTAGGATTAATATTTATTTTACAGGCAACTTTGTAATTATTTTAACCAGGTACAATAGCTATTAAATAGTTAAGAACTATTTAATAGTTACCTAGTTAAAATAATAACAAATTTACCTGTAAAATAAATCCTAACCTAAGATATAATTAAACCTAACACTAGACTATCAATAAAATAATTAAATAAACTACCTACAATTACCTACAATTAACCTAACACTACACTATCAATAAATTAATTAAACACAATTCCTACAAATAAATACAATTAAATAAACTAGCTAAAGTACAAAAAATAAAAAAGAACTAAGTTACAGAAAATAAAAAAATATTTACAAACATAATAAAAATATTACAACAATTTTAAACTAATTACACCTACTCTAAGCCCCCTAATAAAATAACAAAGCCCCCCAAAATAAAAAATTCCCTACCCTATTCTAAATTAAAAAAGTTACAAGCTCTTTTACCTTACCAGCCCTGAACAGGGCCCTTTGCGGGGCATGCCCCAAGAATTTCAGCTCTTTTGCCTGTAAAAGAATAAATACAATACCCCCCCCCAACATTACAACCCACCACCCACATACCCCTAATCTAACCCAAACACCCCTTAAATAAACCTAACACTAAGCCCCTGAAGATCTTCCTACCTTGTCTTCACCATACCAGGTTCACCGATCCGTCCTGAAGAGCTCCTCCGATGTCCTGATCCAAGCCCAAGCGGGGGCTGAAGAGGTCCATGATCCGGTCAAAGTCTTCATCCAAGCGGGGCAGAAGAGGATCTTCCATCCGATTGAAGTCATCATCCAGGCGGCATCTTCTATGGTCTTCCATCCGGAGCGAAGCGGCAGGATCCTGAAGACCTCCAGCGCGGAACATCCATCCGGACCGACGACTGAACGACGAATGACTGTTCCTTTAAGGGACGTCATCCAAGATGGCGTCCCTCGAATTCCGATTGGCTGATAGGATTCTATCAGCCAATCGGAATTAAGGTAGGAATTTTCTGATTGGCTGATGGAATCAGCCAATCAGAATCAAGTTCAATCCGATTGGCTGATCCAATCAGCCAATCAGATTGAGCTCGCATTCTATTGGCTGTTCCGATCAGCCAATAGAATGCGAGCTCAATCTGATTGGCTGATTGGATCGGCCAATCGGATTGAACTAGATTCTGATTGGCTGATTCCATCAGCCAATCAGAAAATTCCTACCTTAATTCCGATTGGCTGATAGAATCCTATCAGCCAATCGGAATTCGAGGGACGCCATCTTGGATGACGTCCCTTAAAGGAACAGTCATTCGTCGTTCAGTCGTCGGTCCGGATGGATGTTCCGCGCTGGAGGTCTTCAGGATCCTGCCGCTTCGCTCCGGATGGAAGACCATAGAAGATGCCGCCTGGATGATGACTTCAATCGGATGGAAGATCCTCTTCTGCCCCGCTTGGATGAAGACTTTGACCGGATCATGGACCTCTTCAGCCCCCGCTTGGGCTTGGATCAGGACATCGGAGGAGCTCTTCAGGACGGATCGGTGAACCTGGTATGGTGAAGACAAGGTAGGAAGATCTTCAGGGGCTTAGTGTTAGGTTTATTTAAGGGGTGTTTGGGTTAGATTAGGGGTATGTGGGTGGTGGGTTGTAATGTTGGGGGGGGGGTATTGTATTTATTCTTTTACAGGCAAAAGAGCTGAAATTCTTGGGGCATGCCCCGCAAAGGGCCCTGTTCAGGGCTGGTAAGGTAAAAGAGCTTGTAACTTTTTTAATTTAGAATAGGGTAGGGAATTTTTTATTTTGGGGGGCTTTGTTATTTTATTAGGGGGCTTAGAGTAGGTGTAATTAGTTTTAAATTGTTGTAATATTTTTATTATGTTTGTAAATATTTTTTTATTTTCTGTAACTTAGTTCTTTTTTATTTTTTGTACTTTAGCTAGTTTATTTAATTGTATTTATTTGTAGGAATTGTGTTTAATTAATTTATTGATAGTGTAGTGTTAGGTTAATTGTAGGTAATTGTAGGTAGTTTATTTAATTATTTTATTGATAGTCTAGTGTTAGGTTTAATTATATCTTAGGTTAGGATTTATTTTACAGGTAAATTTGTTATTATTTTAACTAGGTAAATATTAAATAGTTCTTAACTATTTAATAGCTATTGTACCTGGTTAAAATAATTACAAAGTTGCCTGTAAAATAAATATTAATCCTAAAATAGCTATAATATAATTATAATTTATATTGTAGCTATATTAGGATTTATTTTACAGGTAAGTATTTAGCTTTAAATAGGAATAAGTTATTTAATAAGAGTTAATTAATTTCGTTAGATAAAAATTATATTTAACTTAGGGGGGTGTTAGTGTTAGGGTTAGACTTAGCTTTAGGGGTTAATACATTTATTAGAATAGCGGTGAGCTCCGGTCGGCAGATTAGGGGTTAATAATTGAAGTTAGGTGTCGGCGATGTTAGGGAGGGCAGATTAGGGGTTAATACTATTTATGACAGGGTTAGTGAGGCGGGTTAGGGGTTCATAACTTTATTATAGTAGCGCTCAGGTCCGCTCGGCAGATTAGGGGTTAATAAGTGTAGGCAGGTGTCGGCGACGTTGAGGGGGGCAGATTAGGGGTTAATAAATATAATATAGGGGTCGGCGATGTTAGGGCAGCAGATTAGGGGTACATAGGGATAACGTAGGTGGCGGCGGTTTACGGAGCGGCAGATTAGGGGTTAATAATAATATGCAGGGGTCAGCGATAGCGGGGGCGGCAGATTAGGGGTTAATAAGTGTAAGGTTAGGGGTGTTTAGACTCGGGGTACATGTTAGAGTGTTAGGTGCAGACGTAGGAAGTGTTTCCCCATAGGAAACAATGGGGCTGCGTTAGGAGCTGAACGCTGCTTTTTTGCAGGTGTTAGGTTTTTTTCCAGCTCAAACAGCCCCATTGTTTCCTATGGGAGAATCGTGCACGAGCACGTTTTTGAGGCTGGCCGCGTCCGTAAGCAACTCTGGTATCGAGAGTTGCATTTGCGGAAAAAATGCTCTACGCTCCTTTTTTGGAGCCTAACGCAGCATTTGATTAAACTCTCGATACCAGAGTTAAATTTATGGTGCGGCCAGAAAAAAGCCCGCGGAGCGTTAACAGCCCTTTTACCGCCGAACTCCAAATCTAGGCCTTAGTTTGTACCTTCACTAATATGCAAACTGAAACGTTGTACATATAAAAATTTGACAGAAAGTACAATATAATTCAATAACACAAAAAGAACACTTTTCTAAACAATCAATGTAAAAATTCCAAGAGGAACAATAACAATGAGGGAAGTATACCCACCCCCAATCCCATACTATATAAGCTAATTAGAAAATCATATGACCTGAGTCCAAAGCGACCTGTATGTATCCCTTAATTAGGAGGTGTAGTCAATGATGATTAAGTGTCTCTAGAGACCAGGATATGGGGCTCTAAGGAAGGTTGCAGATTGGTGACATATTTAGAGGGGCCGCTGGTGGTTGGCCTTTCTCTTTCTTGTTGATGAGTTAAATCATGTTGTGCCTTCTGTTTATCCTTCGGAAGAGGAATATTGGAATTCAGGTGTTTATAGAAGCTGTTTAAATCCTTTATGGTTTTGAAAATGGAAGTAGAATCTCCTCTGTATGCGATCACTCTTGCTAGGAATCCCCATTGGTACGCTAAAATGTGGGATGTGATTGCTCGCATGCGTAATTTTTTGTTTTTGCCGAGCGTGTCTGAGGATTTCTTCTTTGTCGAAATTAAGTAGTTTCACCAGGATTTTTTGTGGGGGTGCTTTTGGAGGTGGTTTAGCTCTTTCTATGTGTACTTCAGGGGCGCCATTGTATCCTTTGACAGTCTGGAATAGATCGTGAATGCAGCCCTCTAATGCGACTGATTGTATGGACTCTGGAATGCCACATATGTGCAGGTTATTTCTTCTGCCCCTGTTGTCCAAGTCTTCTACTTTTTCTAGTAAGTGGTGTATTTTTTCTTCCTGATAGTGTACCTGGCGTGACATGTGTTGTATATCATTACACATGTCATTGTGATTTTCTTTTAAGGTGGATACTCTTTGGGACACTTTTGTGAGATCCCTCTTCAGCTCAACAAACCAACTTTTAACTTCAGTCATCATCTCTATTATGTTGCTCTTTGTGCATAAAGTCTGTAGATCCTTTTTAGTGAAGTCTGTGGACATTCCGACATTAGAGGGGTGTTTCTGGATATCTGCTGACTGTACTGCTGCAGATGATTGATTATTTACTGTTGTCACAGATTCAAGATGTTTAAAATAGCAGTTCAGTATTTTGGAGCTTGTCTGGCCCTCTGATTTATTGGGCTTGCACCCAGGCATAGCTGGTCTCTGCACAAGTAACTTGGGGTGCAATTGCAAAGGCTATATTGTCACAGGAGTCTTCTAAGTTTAAAGTGTGTTGTCCCTTTGCCAAGGAGTTTAGAAAAGCGTGTACAGAGTGTTCAATTCAGTCCCTCAGTTGTGCTGCAAGCAAGGTGTCTGTAGGCGTTCACACAATCTCCTGCTTAAGTTGCTCTTAGCTGCAGAATTTGTCAGCTTTAGGGGATATATCTCTTATCCACGTGCTGTACGGGTTGTTGGGGAGGTGAGATACAGTGCAGCTGATTAATGTTATTGATCATGGTAGAGGGGAATTCATGAGCAGCAGGAAAAGCGTGTCTGATATGGCTGTTTTGTTAAGACCCTGTGCTGGAGGTGCACTGGTTTTATAAGTTCGGCTATAGTTAACGAGTTTGCTGGTGAACTGACCTGGGGGTCTCTGTCTGTGCAAGACTGTGTGGCTGTAGGGGTGTGGTGTTCCTCAATGTTACTGCCCATGGTCTTTTTCCCGGTGGTGACGAGTAAACTATGTCCTTGATTGCCTGTTAGGTCTCTTCTTAGCGGTGCTGTGGTGTAGAGTTGGTACGCCACGCCCTTCTTCAATCTGTCCCATTTTATAGATGCAAACATTCCAAAATCTAATCCTTTTCCAGTCCCAAGCAGTTTGGGTTAAAGGTTTTCTACCTGTATTTAAAAATAAAAAGTAAAATGTTCTTGTTATGAAGAACATAGGAATTTTAAGTATTCTTAAAGGACCTGTAAATGCAGTAGATTTGCATAATCAACAAATGCATGATAAAAGATCCTGCAATAGCACTTAGTCTGAACTTTAAATGAGAAGATTTTTTTTGGACAAATTTCAAAGTTAGGTCTATTTCCACTCCTGTATCATATGACAGCCATCAGCCAATCACAAATGCACATACGTATATACTGTCAGTTCTTGCACATGCTCAGTAGGAGCTGATGACTCAAAAAGTGTAAATATAAAAATACTGTGCACATTTTGTTAACGGAAGTAAACTGGAAAGTTATGTAAAATTGCATGCTCTATCTGAATCATGAAAGTTACATTTTTACTTGAGTGTCCCTTTAGTGCACCTTCAGCTTTAGCGCAGTTGATCTAACGCAGTGTCCGTTTAGCCTGCCAGCGATAAATAGAAAAGGCTTTCTTTAGCGGGCCCCATAGAACTCTAGGGGGAGAAGAATATCCAAAGTCCTGAAGTTGGTGCGCCTGAGTCTTTAGTTTTCACACTACCTGTTTATTTTCAACTTGTAATATGCTTGCTAATGCAGCCGCAATAATTTTTTTACTTGGAGTGCAAATAGCATTGAAATAAAAAATAAAAATGAGGGCGCCACTTGTAATCTGGCCCATGGCTTTTTTCTGGATATCAAAAACTCATCTTCTTTTAATGGAAATTTTTCTATTGATACTCTATTCTTTCTTTCCCTTAATTGTCTTTTGTATTCTCTTTGTGTTCTAATTAATTTCTCTGCTCATTGTCCTACTACATACACTATATAGCTAGAAATACTGTATGTGGACACCCCTACTAATGATTAAGTTCAGGTGTTTTAGCCATACTCATTGCTAAAAGGTGCATACAAATAGCCATGTAATCTTCATAGAGAAACATTGGCAGTACATTGTGTTGTACTGAAGAGCCCAGTGACTTTAAATGTGGCACTGTCATAGTATGCCACCTTTTCCTCAAGTCAGCTTATGAAACTCCTGTCCTACTAGATTTTCCCTTGTCAACTGTAAGGGCTATTATTGTGAAGTGGAGCGGCAACTGCCCTGCGACATAGTGGTAGACCACTATGCCGAATGCTGAAGCACATATCAAGTAAAACTCTCCTATCTTCTGTTGCATCACTCACTACAAAGTTCCAAACTTCTCCTGGAAGCAACATCAGCACAAGAATTGTGCATAAGAAGCTTCTTAAAATGGGCTTCCATGGCCAAGCAGCTGAACAAAAGCATCAAATAAACATGCACAGTGCCATGCATTGGCTGGTGTGGTGTAGCGAACACAGCCACTTGACTCTGCAGCAGTGGAAACATGTCAGCTGTAGTAATGAATCATACTTCACTATCTGACAGCCTGATGGAATAATGTGGGTGTGCCAGGCGAATGCTTCCTACCAGAATTACAAGGCCGGACTGGGAAAAGGACGCAGCCCTGAAAAATTTGTCAATAGAATGCACATGCCCCATTTTTCTCAAAGGGTATTACTGGGATACTCCTTCCCCCAATATTTTTTTTTCAGAATTATATTATATTAGTCTGTATTATAAAAAGTGCCAGATTGTTGTTATATAGGCACCCTACAACCCAATTGCATTCATTAATCACCCCTTTAAATTGTAGCTTCACAGCCCCAGCTGCTGCAGCCCACCAGGAAATATCCTGTTATCCTGGTAGGCCAATCCAGCCTTGAGATCGCATAGTACCTATTGTAAAGTTTGGGGGAGGACGGATAATATTTTGGGCTGTTTTTCAGAGTTTGGGCTAGGCCTCTTAGTTCCAGTAAAGGGTCATTTTAATGCTACAGAATGCAAAGACATTTTGAACAAATTGGGTGCTTCCAACTTTGTGGCATTTTAGGGAATGCCCTTTTCTATTCCAGCACTGTGCCCTTTTTTGATTTGTTATTGTTTAAATAGATTGATAACACCCACTTTGCACAAACATTGTTAAGTTAATATATTTTATAACTTTTAAATCTCTGTCTGTTTCTAAACCCCTGCAAGGCCGCCTCTTATCTCAGTGGATTATTAGCTTTTACAGCCAAACAGTGCTAGTTCAAGTGTGTCATAAACATACCATTGTGGCAACTCCTGTGGAGTTATGCAGGAACCAGCACTAATTGGCTAAAATGCAAGTTTGTAAAGAGCACTAAGATATTTTTACTCTATGCTTGAGAATCAGGCCGCTTAGAGCTTTTTAAGTACTGCTCTCTGCCTGAGACTGAAAATAGTAACATTTATGACACTATAATGAAGGTTACACAATCTTTACAATAAAAACAAAACAATGACTTATAAATTGATTATATATGGAAATATTCTAGTTTTTTGGATATGTGAAATACTCAGAAACGACACTAGAGGTCAGACACAGATTGCATAATACTAAACATTTCTCTGCAATGACATTTCTTAAATGCATTTTCAGGATTATTTTTTAGCTTTTTTATAGCACTATTGTATTAGTATTAAAATTATCTTAACTGCGTATTAGATGTACTGATAAGATGTAGAATAATGGGAATATGAGTTTAAAGGGCCATTATAGTTGAAAAATTACATGCTCTAATTCATTAGAGCATGACATTTTAAGATAAGCGACCCTTTAATGCTGTATGTTTAACCCACACATAGGGGTTAAACACATTGTAGATTTACTACTTGGGACCCGCAGAGCACTTCTGGTCCTGAGCGGGAACTGCCCCTGATCAGTACCGTTAGTTGCACAATTCACTGCAGTTTCTTCCTTTGTGAGTGGCTAAACACATAGGGCTCCATGTACGAGGCAGCATAAGCTGCTCGGGAGCGCTTTCAGGGCAGGTTCGCACATGCAAGTCTACTTTCCGATATGTAAGGATCAGCGGCCATTAGATCGCTGCTCCTTACACTCTTCGCCACCTCTGAATGTGGCGAAGAGAAATCACCCCAAACTCACTCACTCAGGGTGATTGACAGATCCTTCTCTCACAAGAGAAGGGGCAGCATTTCACACTTATTGGAGTGTGTAATAATGCATACAGACCAGCGGATGAACAGATCCGCTGCCCGTATTATTATTATCAGGTATTTGTAGAGGGCCAACAGGTTCCGCAGCGCTAGTATGCAGCAAAGGTGTGCAGACAACTTCTCAAGTTGAAAAGGGTGTTCGCACGCCGCTTTATACATGGGACCCATAACATTAAAAGGTCACTGGTCTAAAAATGACATGCTCTATCAAATTAGAGCCTGTAACTTTTTCAACTATAATGGCCTTTTAAGCATAAATAATTTAATTTCTGCATGATAAAACAGACATTTTGTACAGGCAACCATGTTTAGTTTCTATGGAGAAACCACTTTTGACCAATCATGTGACCTTACGCTATAAAACTTTTTGTTTTCAGATCAAAACAATGGAGCAGCACAAAACCATTGAAGACCTAAGCAAGTCTATGGAAAAGCTAGAGAAACTGAAATGCAAAACTGAGAAGCGGTTACTCACTGTCCAGTCAGAGTTAAACTTCACCGAACGGGACGCAAAGGTGGAAAAAGAAAAGGTTACAAACTTACTTGACGTGGTAACTAGTGAGCTCAAAACGCTTAAAAAAACTTTGGAGGAAGTTGTCAAAAGAGAAAAACAGGTAACCCAAGTAGCGTCTTTATATTGTACATTAAAGGGACACTCAAGTTAAAATAAACTTTCATGTTTCAGATAGAGTATGCAGTTTTAAGATACTTTCCAATTTACTTCCATTATCACACTTTCTGGGGAACAAGATTCTACTGAGCATGTGCACAAGCTCACAGGGTATACGTATACTTGTCTGTGATTGGCTGATGTCTGTCACATGATAAAGAGGGCCACAAAATGGGATAAAAAATAAATTTGCCAGAAAAAAAAATCCACTGCTTATTTGAAATTCAGAGTAAGGGGCTGAATTATCATTGTGTGGACGGACATCGATAAATGCCGACAGTATACGCTGTCGGCATTTATCATTGCACAAGCATTTTTTGTGAAATGCTTGTGCAATGCCACCCCCTGCAGATTTGCGGCCAATCGGGGTGTCAATCAACCCAATTGTATCCGATCAGGCTGATTGCAGTCCGCCAGCTCAGAGGTGGTGGACGAGTTAAGGAGCAGCGGTCTTAAGACCGCTTCTTCTTAACTCCTGTTTCTGGCGAGCCTGAAGACTCGTGCAGAAACAGCTGTTTTCAGCTCCATTCGGGGCTTGATAAATCGGGCCCCATGTGTTATTGCATTGTCTTTTTATTATGCACTTGTTAATGATGAAATTCTACTGCATTTAGTGGCCCTTTAAAAGACCATTAAACATTATGGATAAAATGTTTCATTATTTAAAATGAAACATTTTCACAACATACATTTATTATTTATTTTGCTGTAAAATAATCTGTATATTCCACTTTCTCCCATGGAGGCTTAATACTAATTTATAATATAGGAAAATATAATATTGTTAACTTTACGAAAATTCTTCTTTAATGATTGCGAATGTCAGTAGCGTGCAGGGGTCATACTTTCAATAGATGTTTATGATATAATGTATGTTTTGTAAACCTGAAAATCATTTATGTTTTGTTGTACGTCAAATAATCTATATGCAAACTAATTTTCAAAGTAAATGATCTGTGAAAGAGTAGAGAGACATGTATAATATATGTGAAGATGCTCACGATAGATTGCATATATTGGGGCCTATTTATCAAAGGTCTTGCGGACCTGATCCGACAGTGCGGATCAGGTCCGCAAGACCTCGCTGAATGCGGAGAGCAATACGCTCTCCGTATTTAGCATTGCACCAGCAGCTCACAAGAGCTGCTGGTGCAACGCCGCCCCCTGCTGACTCGTGGCCAATCAGCCGCCAGCAGGGAGGTGTCAATCAACCCGATCGTACTCGATCGGGTTGATTTCCAGCGAATCCTCATCAAAGCAGGCGGACAGGGTTTTGAAGCAGCGGCCTTTAGACCGCTGCTTCATAACTGGTGTTTCTGGCGAGTCTGAAGACTCGCCAGAAACACGGGCCCACAAGCTCCGTTCATAGCTTGATAAATGTTCCCTATTGTTTAAAACATTAGAACATATCTCCAAAGTTTCCTCATTGTAATACAAGTTATCCCCATGAAACACCTATTTCTTTGCTATGTAGTGCAATGACCATTGGTAATTAAAAATAAAAAAAATTATATATATATATATACTGGGCATTTGTGTATGGTATTTTATATGCACCACAATGTAAAATTGGGTATTATACAATTTTACTAACTTGTTTGTTAACAATAGTGGGCTAATTTTTAATAATTTAAAGGGACATGAAACCCAAATGTTTATTTCATGATTCACATAGAAAATACAATTTTAACCCTTTAAGTGTTAAGCTGGATTTTAGCTTTTTTTTTTTTTTTTTTTTTTTACTATTTTTAAATATATTTTTTTAACTTTTTTATTTTTTTCCCAGATTCCCATTGGAAAGGTTAGGTGATTACCTTTCCAACGGTTGTTCTTGGGGGTCTGTAGTTGCTTAGATGCCTGACATACAGGCTTCTAAGCAGAATGCCCCCTTTCCCTAATAAAGAAATTGGTGTTTTCCTAAAAAGTTATACCAAACTCAGCTAACCTCTAAATTACAAATTTCCCAAAAATATTTGTAATATAAACAATAATATTTATAAAGCAATATGAGGTAGCGCAAGTATGCAGATAGAGCAAATATGCAGGTTTGGAAAAAAAAAAGACTGAAAAGATAATAATAATGACGATAGGATAAATAAAATGATATATTATATTTATTATCAAGATATTGGAGATATAAAATAACCTCAAATAATTGATACCAGTATCTAATAAAAATGGATCCTTAAAAAATTACTAATAAAACACACATCATACACCATTCATTCTGCCTAAATGTATATTACCACGAAGCTCTTTATAGAGAATGCTTATAGATGGTATAATTGTTTTCTCGACAATGTTCTTATTTTGTCTATAAATATTTGCAACAATGTCTCTTAAATATTTACTGCAAAGACAATGGCCAGACTTATTTGTTAGTAACAATGTCTCTTAAACAATGTTGGCTGGCAAGTATCCCAGATATAATATGTTGTTTGTTAGTGGCTGTCCTTTATATGGCTCTGGCTTTAGAATATAAAGCGTTTACAATCTGAGGTTATTTCCTGGCAGTACTTATTCCGTTGTTCAATAGTACTAAATGTAGTTTTCAACAATGTTTCTTAAACCGCTAATAGTACTTACAGTTCAATGATACCTTCAATGCGATTCTGTGTTTGGTTTATTATCCGTTGTTTCTTCGGAGGAAACATCACAATGCCACGTGACCTGTGATTATGTACGTGACCATGTATGGTGGGCAGTGACCAACCAAAATTCCTTGAGCGCTCAAAGATTCCACATTCAAAACATTGTTCAAGGAATTTTGGCTTGGTCACTGCCCACCACACAGGAGAGCAATAGCTCTATGATTGGTTAATCACAGGTCACGTGGCATCATGCCCCCTTTCCCTATATTGTGCATTGTAAATTTTAAATAAAGTTGCATGGTGACATCATCACGTCATTGCGTGTGATGTCACCACGCAAAACGGGAAGCCCCGGTGGTGCCTGTCACTATACAGGCCCGATCGCCAGGGTGAGAGTCAATGGGAGCCTTCAGATTGCCCTCAAGGTGGGTGAGTGCTAGCGATGGCTCTGAGCCGTCGTTGGCACAACTTTCCAATTTACCTCTATTATCTAATTTGCTTCATTCTTTTGGTATCCTATGTTGAAAAGCGTACCTAGATAGGCTCAGGAGCTTGGAGCTAGCTAGCTCCCAAGAGTGCATTGCTGCTTCTTCAATAAAAGATACCAAGAGCAAAATTGATAACAAAAGTAAATTGGAAAGTTGTTTAAAAATGTATAATCTATCTGTATCATGAAAGAAAATGTTGAGTTTCATGTCCCTTAAAACAATTGAGCTGCTTCAGTCAAGCCAAATTGTAAGTTCTCACTATATAAAATAGAGTTTACTTGCAGGATCCTGTTCTGTACAGTGAAAGCTTACAGTATGGCCACTTAATTCTGCAAGATATTAATAAATCACATTGTTAATCTTCTTTCTAGAGCAAAATTAGCCAAATGAAAGAACACATTTTTTTTTACAATAGTTAATAAAATAATTTAATAAACTATTTTACAGTAAAATGCAGATACATAACACACCATACAAACATGCCCAGTATACCCATATTGCCCCAGCTCAAATGGATTATTTGCTATTGTTTTGGAATCAAAGAGGTTAGGTTCACGAGTGTAAATTTTTATTGTCATTGCACACTTTACAAAGGGATCAATTCATCTTAGCTGCACATGGCTGCTGTATTGATCATTCCGCTATTGGCAGAGAACCCTTGCATCACACAATGAAGTGTACTAAAACACCCCTTTGCGAGACTGCCTTCCATTAATAATTTGATCACTTTAGAACTTTTCACATGCACAATATTATAAGAAATTTTAAATCATCAGGCCCATAAAGAGAACAGTAGTAGCATACGTTCTGTTGCTCATTTCCTTATATATCTTATTCATATTTTCATTAAAAACTTCTGATGTTTGTTAAAGAAGTGTTTTTATATATAAAACTTAAGAGAATCCATTCTTACCTTTATAGCCTATTCCCTCGGATAAATTATATTTTCAGTTCACCATTTTGTGGCCCAAAAGTGGCCCCTTCCTTCTAAAGAAGGGAAGTGTAAAGTTCCCCACAGACCTGCATAATTGTTCATTTTTTTTCCTGTTCACAAATAAATTGTTGCCCATATATATGTACCTGGAGTAATGTTTGTGAAATTTAAATTTGTCTGTATTTTTATTCTGAAACCTAAATATAAATAATTATAATACAAAACAAAACACAAAAAAGTTGCACAAAACACATAAAAAATAAATTGAAAAGTACAGTTAAACTCTTAATAAAAACTGATAAATTAAAAAAAAAATTGCATTAAAAAGTTATAAGAGCTCAAAGATATGAGGTCTCAGGTGTCAGAACAAAAAACTGCAAAGAGATACATTCATATACATGTCTAAATATGATATATATAAATATATATATGAATATATATATATATATATATATATATATATATATATATATATATATATATATATATATATATATATATATATAAAAAGAAATATGTATTTATTAATAAATAGAAAATATTCTTCTTTGTGAAGAACACTGGAATATGAAATATTCATTTTTCATGTTGGGTTAGCGCACTTGAGAAAATTCGATTGGGTTTGCACTTGAAAAGGGTGTTTTTTTTTTTTTTTAACTTTTTGCGCTCTATTGAAGTCTATGGGGAAATATGTTGAAGTGGTCGCGATATTAAGACTATCGGCTAGATTACGAGTTTTGCGTTATGAGGGGTGCGGTGCTAACTTGCACGTTGTCACCGCTCACTTACCTACAGCGCTGGTATTACAGGTTTTCAGAAACCCAGCGTTATTAGGCAAGAAGTAAGCGTAGAGCAAAATTGTGCCCCATACCGCACTCTAATATCAGCGCTGAGCTGGTTTTACATGCTCGTGCACAATTTCCCCATAGACATCAATGGGGAGAGCCAGCTAAAAAAAACACCTGCAATAAAGAAGCGTAACGCTCCGTAACGCAGCCCCATTGATTCCTATTGGGAAACAAAATTTATTTTTACACCTAACACCCTAACATGAACCCCGAGTCTAAACACCCCTAATCTGCTGCCCCTGACATCGCCGACACCTACATTATACTTATTAACCCCTAATCTGCCGCTCCGGACATCGCCGCCACTATAATAAACATATTAACCCCTAAACCGCTGCACTCCAGCATAGCAAACACTAGTTAAATATTATTAACCCCTAATCTGCCGCCCCTAACATCGCTGCCACCTACATTACTGTTATTAACCCCTAATCTGCCGCCCCCAAGTCGCCGCCTCTATACTAAAGATATAAACCCCTAAACCTAAGCCTAACCCTAACACCCCCTAACTTAAATATAATTAATATAAATCTAAGTAAAAATTCCTATCATTACCTAAATAATTCCTATTTAAAACTAAATACTTACCTGTAAAATAAACCCTAAGCCAGCTACAATATAACTAATAGTTACATTGTAGATAGCTTAGGGTTTATTTTTATTTTACAGGCAAGTTTGTATTTATTTTAACTAGGTAGACTAACTAGTAAATAGTTATTAACTATTTACTAACTACCTAGCTAAAATAAATACACATTTACCTGTAAAATAAAACCTAACCTGAGTTACACTAACACCTAACCTTACACTACAATTAAATAAATTACCTAAATTAAATACTATTACCTAAATTACAAAAACGCTAAATTACACAAAATAAAAAAAGAAATTATCAGATATTTAAACTAATTACACCTAATCTAATAGCCCTCCAAAAATAAAAAAGCCTAGCCTACAATAAACTACCAATAGCCCTTAAAAGGGCCTTTTGCGGGGTATTGCCCCAAAGAAATCAGCTCTTTTACCTGTAAAAAAAAATACAAACACCCCCCCAACAGTAAAACCCACCACCCACACAACCAAACCCCCCAAATAAAAACCTAACTAAAAAACCTAAGCTCCCCATTGCCCTGAAAAGGGCATTTGGATGGGCATTGCCCTTAAAAGGGCATTTAGCTCTTTTTCAATTGCCCAAAGCCTAATCTAAAACTAAAACCCACCCAATAAACCCTTAAAAAAACCTAACACTAACCCCTGAAGATCCACTTACAGTTTTGAAGACCTGACATCCATCCTCAACAAAGCCGGGAGAAGTCCTAAGCGAAGCGGCAAGAAGTCCTCAACAAAGCCGGGTGTTTGTATTTTTTTTTACAGGTAAAAGAGCTGATTTCTTTGGGGCAATGCCCTGCAAAAGGTCCTTTTAAGGGCTATTGGTAGTTTATTGTAGGCTAGGTTTTTTTTTTATTTTGGGGGGGCTTTTTTATTTTGATAGGGCTATTAGATTAGGTGTAATTAGTTTAACCCCTTAATGACTACAGCACTTTTCCATTTTCTGTCCGTTTGGGACCAAGGCTATTTTTACATTTCTGCGGTGTTTGTGTTTAGCTGTAATTTTCCCCTTACTCATTTAATGTACCCACACATATTATATACCGTTTTTGTCGCCATTAAATGGAATTTCAAAATATACCATTATTTTCATCATATCTTATAATTTACTATAAAAAAAATTATAAAATATGAGGAAAAAATGAAAAAAAAAACACACTTTTTCTAACTTTGACCCCCAAAATCGGTTATACATCTACAACCACCAAAAAAAAACATATGCTAAATAGTTTCTAAATTTTGTCCTGAGTTTAGAAATACCCAATGTTTACATGTTCTTTGCTTTTTTTACAAGTTATAGGGCCATAAATACAAGTAGCACTTTGCTATTTCCAAACAACTTTTTTTCAAAATTAGCGATAGTTACATTGGGACACTGATATCTTTCAGGAATCCCTGAATATCCCTTGACATGTATATATATTTTTTTTAGAAGACATCCCAAAGTATTGATCTAGGCCCATTTTGGTATATTTCATGCCACCATTTCACCGCCAAATGCGATCAAATAAAAAAAATTGTTCACTTTTTCACAATTTTTTTTCACAAACTTTAGGTTTCTCACTGAAATTATTTACAAAAAACTTATGCAATTATAGCATACATGGTTGTAAATGCTTCTCTGAGATCCCCTTTGTTCATAAATAGCAGACATATATGGCTTTGGTTTTGCTTTTTACTAATTAGAAGGCTGCTAAATGCGACTGCGCACCACACGTGTATTATGCCCAGCAGTGAAGGGGTTAATTAGGGAGCATGTAGGGAGCTTCTAGGGTTAATTTTAGCTTCAGTGTAGGGTAGTAGACAACCCCAAGTATTTATCTAGGCCCATTTTGGTATATTTTCATGCCACCATTTCACCGCCAAATGCAATCAAATTAAAAAAAAAAACGCAAAATTTTTCACAATTTTAGGTTTCTCACTGAAATTATTTACAAACAGCATGTGCAATTATGGCACACATGGTTGTAAATGCTTCTCTGGGATCCCCTTTGTTCAGAAATAGCAGACATATATGACTTTGGCGTTGCTTTTTGGCAATTAAAAGGCCGTGAAGGGGTTAATTAAGTAGTTTGTAGGGAGCTTGCAGGGTTAATTTTAGCTTTAGTGTAGAGATCAGCCTCCCACCTGACACATCAGACCTGATCCCTCCCAAACAGCTCCCTTCCCTCCCCCACCCCACAACTGTCCCCGCCATCTTAAGTACTGGCAGAAAGTCCACCAACGGATTTAGCCGGTGATGTACGGTGCAGAGAGGGCCACAGAGTGGCTCTCTCTGCACCGGATTGCTAAAAAAGGTTATTGCAGGATGCCTCAATATCGAGGCATCACTGCAATAACCGGAAAGCAACTGGAAGCGAGCAGGATCGCTTCCAGCTGCTTTCCAGACCAAGGACGTACGCCACACGTCCTCGGTCATTAAATGTATTTTTTTTGAGGACGTGTGGCGTACGTCCTTGGTCGTTAAGGGGTTAAATATCTGATAATTTCTTTTTTTATTTTGTGTAATTTAGTGGGTTTTTTTTGTTGTAATTTAGGTAATTGTATTTAATTAATTGAATGTATTTAATTGTAGTGTAAGGTTAGGTTTTATTGTAACTCAATAGGGTTAGGGTTAGACTTAGGTTTAGGGGTTAATAAATTTAGTATAGTGGTGGCGACGTTAGGGGCTGCAGATTAGGGGTTAATAAATGTAGGTAGGTGGCGGTGATGTTAGGGGCAGCAGATTAGGGGTTAATAATATTTAACTAGTGTTTGCGAGGCGGGAGGGTGGCGGTTTAGGGGTTAATATGTTTATTATAGTGGCAGTGATGTCGGGAGCGACAGATTAGGGGTTAATAATTTTATTTTAGTGTTTGCGATGCGGGAGGGCCTTGGTTTAGGGGTTAATAGGTAGTTTATGGGTGTTAGTGTACTTTTTAACATTTTAATTATGAGTTTTATGCTACAACTTTGTAGTGTAAAACTCATAACTACTGACTTTAGATTGCGTTACGAATCTTGCGTAAGTTAATTTGCGGTACGGCCAAAAAAGTGTGCGGTGCCCCTAAACCTGCAAGGCTCGTAATACCATCGGTAGTGAAAAAGCAGCGTTATGAGCCTTAACGCAGCTTTTTTACTCATACCGCAAAACTCGTAATCTAGCCGTTTTATGTGCACGTCAGGTTAGCTCTCATATGAGATTTTTTCTTCACTTTCAACTTAAACGCCTCTGTCTAGCGAAGTTAAAGCACGGGCGGGAGCGCAAACTACTGCTCCATTCATAATCTAGCTCAAAGTTATCATGTTGACTGCTCCCAAATTCTAGAGGATACATATTGCTACTATACTTTAACTTCATTAGTCTTGGTTAGCAGGTTCCTGGTACAACATATTTGACCAAACATATGAAAGAAACAAAACATAAATAGATAGATGTTTGTTGCAGTCTAAAATATAGCAAGTGATAATTCTAGAGGATATTTTTACCACTTGACATATATAAGGGGATACAAAACTTTTGAAAATACTCCTTTTTGCATTGGTTCACTGTGAGATGTCGCACACAACACAGTGGATAAATATCCACACCGTACAATAACTTCATTAGTTGTCCTTGGATAGCAAATTCTTGGTACAACATATTGGACCAAACATATGAAAGAAGCAAAACATAAATGCACATATAGTATGTTGCAGTCTAAAATATAGCAAGTGATAACTTTTAGAGTATCATCTTATCACTTGACATAGATTGAATACCAACTGTCTGAAACACCCACAGGTTGCTTATGTTTATTTTATCATTTTTATTGGTTCACTAAGAGATGCCACAGTCTTAAACACAACACAGTTCTGTTTTCCTCCAACATATCAAAGTTTTAACACAGTGACATTTTATTAAGTAAATCTCTGTGTATTGAATAACATTCCATTGATTAGGGGACATAAAACACATCATGTTGTAACTCTATTACAGTGATCAGTTACACCCCTGAGTCTAGTCTAGACATCAGATGCTGCTTGCTGTTGCTTCTTAAATTATGGACACAGAAATAATGTAATAGGTGGATGTGATTTGCTTACGATGGGTTTTGTTGCTAAGGCAACTGCAGTGAACTGCACCTTCATCTTCTGAGGGCCACAGACTATTTTGTAAAACGTTGCTTGTACATGGGGGCCGGAAAACAAATAATTAAAAATCAACAAACAAAATGTACCCAGTTCACAACAATGCATGAAAAAGTTCAATCTGTTCCGTCTCAAGAAAATCCCAGTAACTGCTCTAGGAAATACTGTAATGTATTTTAAATGAAGTTACTCTGTTTTTCTTTGAAGGCCTAGATATCTTCATGTTAAAATAGACTAAATGTCTGTTGTCATAAAGATTTAGATACTAAAGATTCTGACTCATTTATGAGCTAGAAAACCACTCAAACAAAATAACCTAGTAATGGCAATGAAAAATAATATAAATACGAACAAAATACCAAAAATAAAGTCGGCGTATTTTAATAATTTAAATAGCAACAAAATATATAAAAAATAAATAGAAGACATTTTTATTGACTTAAATAATGAGAAAAAAATATTTTAGTAAACACAAACACAATTTCCAAATCCTAAAATTTAAAATATATCAAAAGTAAACATACTGTATAAGGGTTTGTTGCAGAAAAGCTTGAGAGTCTCATTGAATACAAAATGAATAGGTTAACACAAGATCGTAAATTTAACTAGAGTAATGCAAATATAGGCAGAACATACTGTATATATACTGC